>NC_064816.1:146021884-146063494 GCF_023721935.1 Panthera uncia | reverse complement strand
ATGGGGGAGGGGAAGGAAAAAAAAAAAAAAAAAAAAAGAGGTTAGAGTGGGAGAGAGCCAAAGCATAAGAGACTGTTAAAAACTGAGAACAAATTGAGGGTTGATGGGGGGTGGGAGGGAGGGCAGGGTGGGAGGGAGGGCAGGGTGGGTGATGGGTATTGAGGAGGGCACCTTTTGGGATGAGCACTGGGTGTTGTATGGAAACCAGTTTGACAGTAAATTTCATATATTAAAAAATAAAAAATTAAAAAAATTAAAAAAATTAAAAAATAAATAAATAAAATAAAATAAAATTCAGACTTCACAGTTTCACGCTGCTTTAAATGGAGACACAAGTTCAAAAGCTCCAAGTGTCAAATGGTATGCCAGATTGGCTAAACCCAAGTACCGTCTCTTCGTCTTCACAATTCACCGTGCTGGCATTGTTTCTTTCTTAGCTACCATATAAATGCAAAAACATGTAGTATCACAGAGGACAGACATAAGAGCTGCTGTCACAGTGAGTTCAAGGGGTTCCAGATGATTATAATCTTATTACTGAAACAAAAGCATGTCGTTGAGTTCCCACTGGCAGGGGCCGAATACAAAACAGAGAGGTCTCCAAATTAACTTCCCCATCTAGAAGACAAAGTCTGTAAACATGTGCTAAATGGAAGATTGCAGATATATTGTTAAAAGTCAATAGTAACCATAGCAATTGTTTAGAACGTAAACTAACAAAAGATTTTTCTTCAGGATGGTGTCTTTTATTACTGGCATCGGGGCTCATAAGGAAAACAGAAAAGAAGACCAACTCTCATTTAGTTTTGTGCTGACAATGCAGTTGTCTACTGCCTGTGCCTGGGGCTGGCTGTCCCCACCACCTTGCCATTGGTATGGTATTGACAATAGTTACCTGTTGAACGGACAAGTGAGTATAACTCTTGTATGATTCTAATATGGCTTCTTCAGCAAGACTTCTCTCTTAACTTCTAGGCCTGTATTTCTGTCACCTGACTTCACCTGACAGTCCCATGGGAACCTCAGATTTGTGACCCAAAATGTCTGCTCCCTTTTCTGCCTTATGTTGGTGAACGGCACCAAATTCCCCTGAGTAGCTCAAGACAGAAACTTGAGATTCCTGCCTTCCTATTTCTCCCAAGCAGACACAAAAATCCATTTATCCTATCTCCTCAGCGTTTCTAGAATCCACGCTCCATTCTCACTAACCTGGGCTAATTCCGCATTTGATCCTTCTCTCCAAGACAATTACAACACCCACCTGTCTATCTACTTCAGTCTGTCTGTACCCCAATCACCCTGAACTCCCCTCAACCCCTCATCTTTAAAAGGGCAGACCAATCCCTGCTGCCATATTTTGCTGTTTGCTATTGCTGTGAGTTTTAAATATCACATACAGGCTGCCTCATACAGGGTCTCGTCCATAGAAGATACTCAAGAGTAATGTTGGTTTTCTTTCCTAAAATAGTGCTTAATACTCTACTGCTTCCCAAGTCTGAATTTTTTGAAAGATAGCAGTTATATTTTGAGACTGAATTGATGAAGCATCATTTTATGTGCATAAAAAGCCAAATTATGCAGATAATTTCAGTTTGTAAATATGACCTAATTCAAACACTCCCAAACTCATGTTTATCATAACAACAAACACTTACTGATTATCACAAAGAAACAAAACAAAGCGTGGTCTCAATATATCGATATAGGTATATGTAGATACAAAAAAATCTATGTTCTCAAGGACTTTATATGCCATCCACACGTAACTCAAAGTGAGGCACAAAAGAGGCAGAGAAATTGAGAGAAGACAGCCCAATCCACTGGGGCATCAGAATAATGTTGCAGGTGAGAAACTGAGACATATTTTAAAGGAAAGCTATACAGCGACGTTTAGGTAGGAAAAGGAGAGGTAAGTATGAAACGTTAAGGGTATAATTACCATGTAACCTAGAAATTCCACTACTGGGTATTCGACCAAAAGAACCGAAAACAGAGTCTCAAAGAGATATTCACAAACCCGTGTTCGTAGCAGCATTATTCACAGTAGCCAAACAGTGGAAGCAACTCACGTGTCCATCAACAGATGACGAGATAAACAAAATGTGGCATATACACACAATGGAATGTTGTTTATCCTTAAAAAGAAAGAAAATTTTGACACATGCTACAACATGGATGAAGCTTGAGGACATTATGCTAAGCGAAATAAGCCAGTCACAGAAACACAAATACTGTGTAAAGCCACTTATACGAGGTACCTAGAGTAGTCAAGTTCATAGACACAGAAAGTAGCACAGGGGTTGGGGAAGGGGAGAATAGGGAATTGTTGTTTAATAGACAGAGCTTCCTATCTGCAAGATGAAGAGTTCTGGAAATTGGCTGCATAAAACTATGTACCTAACACGACTGAATTGCACACTTCTAAAATGGTTAAGACGGTAAATATTATGCTGTGTATGTTTCACCACAGTTAAAAATAAAATGTTTTTAAAAATCTCTTCTGTAGGCTTCCACCAACAGGATCAATTTGGAACCCAGTAGAGCAACCTGCAAAGCTCTCCATGGCTGACCTCTTCCCTCTGTGGGAGAAGTAAACATAACCAAAAACATGAGATGAGGCTTAAATTTCAGGAAAAACCGGGAAGTCAAGTATTGTTTTATTTTTGAACTCATCCTGCAGTGGAGGAAATAAAGAGTACAATAACTCTTACAACAAAAAAATCAAACATTGGGGCTCTTGGGTGGCTTAGTCGGTTAAGCATCCAACTTCGGCTCAGGTCATGATCTTACGGTTCGTGAGTTCGAGTCCCACATTGGACTCTGCACTGACAGAGCAGAGCCTGCCTGGGATTCTCTGTCTCTTTCTCTCTCTCTCTCTCTCCCTCTCAAAATAAATAAACTTAAAACAAACTGAGGTATTTATAACCTTTGAATATAGTGCTCCTTTAAGAAACACTTCATAAAATTAATGTTTACATCAACTGATGCAATTTTGAACCATCGTTAATTTTCAGGATAACTATTGTTTTATGACTTATAATTTATTCAGTGTTTCACAAGCATTTGGAACAAGGGGAATCTTATAAAGCATCTTAATGTGTGTAACAAGAAAGTAAATTAAAAAGTTTAGTAGCACCAGGAGAATTCTTATCTTCTCTCTGCATGTCAAAAACTTGACAGAAGTTTTCAATCTAGCTAGTAAGCCCTTTACTGATTAAAAGCTAATTTCCATTTTTAAAGGGAGAAGTCATACTTCTGACCCTCCGTTGCTTTCTAAAAGGAGAATGGCTGCTGTCTCAGGTCAGGCTGCCGTAACAGAATACCCCAGCCTGGGTGCCTTCAACAACAGAAATTTATTTTCTCACATTTCCAGAGGGTAGAAGTCCAAGATCAAAGTACCAGCCATTTCAGTGTCTGGTGAGAGCCTTCCTCCTGGCTTGCAGATGGTCACTTCCCGTTGGTCTTTGCATGTGGGAAGCACACACGCAATCTAGTGTCTCCTCTTAGAAAGACACTAATCCTATCAGATCAGGACCCCATCCCTATGACTTCTTTGACCTTACTTACTTCCTTACTCCAAATAGTCACAATGGGGGTAGGACTTCAATACACAAATTGGGGTGGGGGCACAATTCAGTCCCTAGCAAATGTTTTTCCTACAGTTTCTCTCCGGCATAATTTTTCATCACCAGCAACACAATCCAATCCCTGGACCTCATCTTCCAGAATATCAGTCAAATTGACATTCTTTGGTGTTCCCAAAAACTCCTGTGCATGCTCACAAAATACCCCTGACTGATTTTTTAATTTTTGCTAGTTTGTGCATCCTCTTCCACAGAATGTAAGCCACGAAGAAGATAAGCACTATTGCCTTTTGATGTCTATAGCCCCGGAGCGCACAGAACTCAGCACTTAGGAGGTATTCAATAGCATCTATTAAGCAAAATTGAACTGTTAAAACTAGCAATGAAGGGGTGTTAACCAAACTGTATTTTATGAACATGAACCTAGCCAAAATGTTGGATGAATTAGAAATGGCATATTCGTTTTTTATGGCTGCTATAACAAATTACCGCAAACTAGCTGGCTTTAAATAACACAGATTTATCCCCTTCTCTTACAGTCCTAGAGAGATCAGAAGCATGAAATCAGTTACACCGGACTGAACCCAAGGTGCCCGCAAGGTCAGGCTCCCACCAGAGGCTTCGGAGGAAAACTGGTTCCTTCCTTTCTCTGGATTCTTAGAGCTGTGTTCCTAGCTGTCCTTGGCTCAGGGCCCCTTCTGCATCTCCAAAGCCTGCAGGATACCATGCTCAGGTATTTTTGTCTCTACTGAGATCAGCACATTGCCTTCTCTCTTCTATGTGGGGTAAAATTCTCCCTCAGCTTCCCTCTCAGAAGGACCATATGATTCCATTAGGCCAACCCAGATAGTCCAGGATAATCCCCCCCTCCCCTGTTTAAGATCCTTAACTATTCACATCTGCCACGTTCCTATTACCTCAGAAGGTTACATTCAAAGCTTCCAGGGATTGGAACCTGGGTATCTTGGAAGTCATTATCCAGCCCACCGCAGGACAACGGATCGGTTAAGAATCTACTAGCCACCATCTGCCAGACGCTTCCCACTTAGCTGTTCTTCTAGTCCTAGATTTCACAGACAGGTGTTTAAAAGTTGTGTTAATGTTTAATTTATTTTTGAGAGAGAGAGAGCATGAGCAGAGGAGGGGCAGAGAGAGGAGGAGACACGGAATCTAAAGCAGGCTCCAGGCTCTGAGCTGTCAGCACGGAGCCCGACGCGGGGCTCAAACTCCCGAACCGTGTGATCGTGACCTGAGCTGAAGTCAGATGCTTAACCAACTGAGCCACCCAGGCGCCCCCACAGACGGGGTTATATATATCCCATGACTCCCATCTTCCAGTATAACACCATAAGCCTTTTGACAATACGTGGCCTAACCCTCTTTGCTAAGTGAATTAAGGCATTAATCACCAAACCAGTGAATTTATTCTGCAAAGCTAATCTGTATCAATTAGACCAAACACAACAAAAATTAAACTACTTCTCTTAAATAAAAATTTTTCAGTTGAATTATTTGGCTATTTACTCCAACTCATTATTTTCAGCTTCAAGATAGATTATAAGAGTTCATCATGTTGGCCCAGATGGGAACCAAGCCAATTTCCATTCTGTTCAAGCCTCACACGTAATTGGCACGCTATGACCCATAAGTAATAATAAGGGTAAAGCTAGATATTAAAGCAGGCAGAAAACTCATAACCAACTGGTTTTAGACATTTATCTGGGGGTGATGACATATGGTTCCTGTCACCAGGATGCCTCCAGGGTAGAAGTGTTTATCTGCAGAGCTGACAGATAAACAGATCTTACAGGACCCATATAAAACCGAGCTTCTTAATTATAAACTAGGAAAACGTCTGCTGGCACGGTAGGGTAAGTTTAGCTGCTAACGAGAGAATGCATTTGAAGGACAAAGGCCCCAAACAGACCATGACAGAAGAGAGAAGCGGGACTTTGAAGGGTCCATCCCAATAAAAGGCAAACACTGCAAGGCTCACAAATCTGCCTGCCAAGAAAGAACTGTTCCCAGTGTGAACTGGGATCCCTCATAGCATGCTGAGATATGCTTACTCTTTCAAGCTTTCCGCCTTTCAAACAAAAGGCAGAATTAAACCTTTTGAGGTCACCACACGCTATCTATGATTAGCCTCGCTTGGTGCTGAATAGCTTATTTATCTGTAGCTTTTAATCAGCTACACAAACGACAAAAAGATGAACACAACACACACACACACACACACACACACACACACACACACACACACACTCACTCGCCTCTTATCTGAACGGACAGATGCAGAAACATACAGCCCAGAATAAATTAGAGCAAAACGAGCTCAAGATGAAACAAGCTTGGGGGAAAAAATTCCAGGCACACTACAGAATGTGCTGTCATCAAAAATGCCGGGACTCTGCCCTGATCCCCTTTGGAGAGAAAGAGAGAGAGAGAGAGAGAGAGAGAGAGAGAGAGAGAGAGAGATTTCAGCCCCTTGAGTTCAGGCAAGGCCTGGGGCAGAGGGTGCATGAGAGTCTCCCCAGGCAAAGAGCAGCTGGGTCCCCTGGGAAAGGCAGCTCTGATCTCCTGGCATGCTGACTGGTTCCTGACCTCCAGGAGACCGCTAAGGCCATGAAGGGAAGGAACAGCCTAAGGAAGAGAAGCTTCTGGAATAAGTTTCATTATAGAAAGCAAGGCTTTCATTGTGTGAAAGGAAACCATTAGAGGTAATTGATTTTCTTCCTTTGCTGTTCTAAAATAATTATTATCAGTTTCATTTGCTGCTGAAACATGATTTCCTATCCACTGTCCCTACCTGTTAAAATCCAGAACAGTATTAGGCAAGCACAAATAGATGGGGAAAGAGGAAAGAGAAAACAAGCAGAGCGGTGCAGGACTTCAGGTTCCAGGGTAATAGGGCGTCTAGAAATTGTCCATGATCCCCAACCAGAGAGGAGAGAGGGAGGTTCATCACACAACACCTGTGTCTAAATACATCACTCAGGTCACAGACGACCACGGTTTCTTTGATCAGGCGTGGATACGATCTCATTATTCAGCTGCACAATAGATGATAAGAATGTATCATTTTAACCCAGATGGCAACCTACCCAGTTCTCACCTTGGAAATGGAGGAACAGTTCTCAAACTCAAGTAAATAATATAGACCGTGCTCCATGATCGTGGTTCTTATTCTAATTCTGCCAGTAGATGCCCTGAGATATAATGCCAATGGCAGGTACACAGGTCAGCTTCTTCTGCCATCTCTTTGCAAATAATATATTTTCATAAGGTGCTTCATGTTCCTGTTTTATTATCTATTAATGAGTAGAGTTTTGCTTTTGACAATAACTTTAACTTTTGTAAAAGATATAAACTATGCATTGTGTGGAAACAAAATGACTACAGACAAGATACTTTTCTCATCCTTTCTTTTTAAAAATTCTCTGCTTCAGGGGCGCCTGGGTGGCTCAGTCGGTTAAGCGTCCGACTTCGGCTCAGGTCATGATCTCACGGTCCGTGAGTTCGAGCCCCGCGTCGGGCTCTGTGCTCACAGCTCAGAGCCTGGAGCCTGTTTCAGAGTCTGTGTCTCCCTCTCTCTGACCCTCCCCCGTTCATGCTCTGTCTCTCTCTGTCTCAAAAATAAATAAACGTTAAAAAAAAATTATCTGCTTCATTTCTTACCACTAAGATGGCATAAGCCCTTAAGGAGGGACGTTTTTTGTGCTTTTTTTTGGATATAGCTGAGTCTTGCACAAAACAGATACTCAATTAAAAAGAAACATTGTTATGGAACACCTGGCTGGCTCAGTCCCTAGCATGGGACTCTTGATCTCAGGGCCATGAGTTCAAGCCCCACCTTGGGCCTAGAGATTACTTTAAAAGGGGGGAGGGGCACCTGTGTGGCTCAGTCGGTTAAGCGTCCGACTTCGGCTCAGGTCATGATCTCACGGTCCGTGAGTTTGAGCCCTGCTTGGGACTCTGTGCTGACAGCTCAGAGCCTGGAGCCTGCTTCCGATCCTGTGTCTCCCTCTCTCTCTGCCCCTCTCCCACTCTCACTTTGTCTCACTCTGTCTCTCAAAAAATAAATAAGTATTAAAACAAATTTTTTTTTAATTTTTTTTAATTAAAAAAAATTTTTTTAAAGGTGGGGATATAGATAGACCTATATATACTTGAAAGTACTTCTTTAATTCTTTAAAAGAATTTACATACATATATAAACATATATATATTAATACTTCACTTTTCCTAAGGACTCTCCTATTGCATAGAAAATGCATAACATAATATTGAACATAATATTGAAAGTTATGGATAACACAAAATTATATAATCCTAGGGCAAAAAGCAATTGGAGATGTTGTTTGGCTCAAATAACTCATTTCATAAATGAGAAAAATTAGGCCCTCAGATCTCAAGGGCAAAGTTTTCTAAGGTGACTCAGTTTGCCAATGACCATATCTATTCTGGGCTTGTGCTGTTCATATCACTTATAAAACGTTGCACCCTGTTTCAGATGCCACACTGAGAAGAGATTGGTATTTTAAGTTGTGTCCGGAAGGAAGAAGAGCCTTGAGACATCTTTTGCAATAGCAATTCCATGAACCGGACTGTGAAATTATTGCTAGGAAGGCAAACAGAAGTAATCATGGATCTACCAATGAGAACTGAGCTACAACGAAGAAGGGTTCTCACAAAGTGATGACCTCCATGCTCCTAAACATTCTCAAGTACAAGCTAAATGTCAAATGTCAAACCAAATGGCCAACAACTGAAGCCAGACACTGTGTAACAGGCTTTAAATACACCATACCCAACATTTAAGCCAACCCATAAAGGTGGATATTGTCCTCACTTTACGGCTAAGAAACTGAAATTTCAGAGGTTGAGCAGCTTAGCCAAGGTCACGCAGTTTGCATAAGAACCATATGGAAAGTCCAAGTACAAGAACCATAAGGAAAGTCTGCAAAATTTCAGAGATTATTAAGCAGTTAATAAGTATGAGGACCATAAGAGCTCCCATCTCTTCCGTAACAGTCTCACCAGGATTGGTGTTTAGGATTAAACCAAAGCAGATGGTAAATTCCATCCAATGCTAAATTTTGACCTTGGACCAGTACTTAGCTGGTCCACAAAGGAATACTGAAAAAAAAAGGGGCGAGACCAGCATTCAAAGCTAGCTCTCTGAGACTCCAAAATCCAATCTGGCCGCTCTATCGAGTGCCTGCAAGGAAATCTGATCCCTCACACTCCTTAAATTCTTAATTAAATGCTTCAATTTTGAGATTACCCTTCAAACAAAAAACAAACCATAGAACACTTCCCCTTCAAAAAGTAGGGAAAAGCCATAATGACCAAAACAAAAAAAATCCCAACACTTAAATATCTGTAACTAAAATTGTAACGGTTACTGTGACTTCATGTGTATATGAACAGATCATTTTGTCTCCTGTATGAGTCTGATGTGGCAAGAGCTTATGCTATGGTGCTACACCCATAGTCCAGCATTCTTGCCAATTTATTGGGCTTTCAAATTAAACATAAAAAAAATACTAAGGAAGTACTCTTGCCTGTGTTCGGCAACTTAAGCTTAATTCCCATTTTAATAATGTTTTTATTAATCATATTACCAGATTCCACTTCCCTGAACTGAGAGAGGATGGTAAATAAACTTTGGTTGCATCAGACCCCAGCCACTGTCTGTTATTGACTCATACTCGAGATAGCTCATGGGACAGAGAGGCTTCAATAGCAATTACTGTTTTTTCACGGATTCTGCTTTTTCTGGATAAAAGGATTTATTTTAATACTGAAAAGAAGTCATTTACAGATTAACATTTGATTTTATCCTAATAACCCAAGCCACTTCACTTTTCCTGAGGACGCTCCTAATGCGTAGAAAACGCCTTGGTCTGTTTCTAATTATACTCAAATCTTTCCATACAGTTTTCAAGTAATCCTCGTATAGGAAATAGGATGGCATCACCCTACGTCTCCTTCTCAAACACCAGAGAAACCTGGAAATTAAAACTTTTGAGTCATGGCCCTCTACAAAAATTAAAGAAAGCTATGGGTCTTGCCCCCACGAAAATGCACACCACACACATGCACACGATCTCGGAAACATTTCCGTTTTAGTGCAGCAGAAATTCTTTCTCACAAAGAATGAGGGCAAAACATCTCGAGCGGAGTTTCCATTTTCTGACAAGCAGGGGCTGCGTCTCCACTCTCTCCCCCAAACACCTAAGACGAAGGAACTATATAAAAACAGAACATTTATATCTAACACATAATCTCGGATGGTCTGGGGCACTGTCTGCTCACCACCTGGCCTTGCACACCGCGAGGAGGGCAGGGAGAGAAGGAAGAAAGAGGCGGGGCGCGCAGGAGGCTTGGCGGCAGGTGTAACAAGCCCGGGAGCTTAACTTACTGGCTGATCTCAAGCGCCGCAAAACCAGTATCTCCGCATCCTCCCGCTAGGGTCTTGGAAGTTGAGATGGAGGTCATAAACGGGGCTCACTCACGTATTCAATCCAGGCCTCAAGAACACCTTGCTCTCTCAAGGCGACGACGTGAAAACGGCTCCCACTGCGGGAACATCAGGCGGATGTAGATTCCAGGGACAGGGGCAGGGTGAGGAGCCTCCGATTGCCCCAGGTCCAACTCGCAGGTCACTCGGAGGTCACGTCCTCTCCTTGACCTCCTCCAACAACCACTTGTTACCTGTAGCATCTTTATAAGCAAACCGTAAATGGCCTGGTTTTTATTCCTGTGGCGAAGATGATCAATTGCATGTTTAAATTGCTCATTTCAGTGGCCAGCTGCTTTTCCAGTGATACTGCAAGGGCAATAGGGTTTATTACATATATATTTCATCACATTGCATTTTCATAGACTTTGTGCTCTGCAAAAAGAAAAGTCTCGCCCTTCTAAGAGCAATTCTTTTAAAATAGCAATAATCATTATATCCACATAATAGTCCTATTGTGATTTCTAAATAGGGCAACAGGCCTCCTTGTGGGCTCCAGGGTACTACCCTGAAGCTAGTACCTGTTTCCTTGTGAGGGGTTTCAAGGAAGGAACGTACTCACGTTGGCTTTGTTCTCGTTCACAGTGTGGTAAGGTTCTCATTTGGCATCTATTCTCTCCAATCCTCTGATTTGTCTCATGAGATTTACAACAATTTAGTATCTTCCCCATCAGTTATACAAAGAAACCCTTGAAAAATCCTGCAGACCAATCCTCTTGGTCATTGGCCACATGACAAACCTGTCTGTGTCTAGGAAGGATGGGCTTTACAAATTGTCAAATGCCACCCTATTTATTCCATAGTACCCCAAGGTTGACCACTTCATTAGAATGATAACAGAATACCTACAAACTACAGCAGAGAAAAGGAATAAAAACCTGAGAGTTTTGTGATCTGAAATACGGCTCTAGTCCTGATTGATTACTCTCACGCACTACTTTGTAGTGTTCTATTAAAAAATAAGCCTTGCCTTTCAAGAGAAAGAAAAATTGTAATTAGACATTGTTATGGACGATCTATTTTTTAACAGAGCAAAGGATGACCCCCAGCCATAGGGAAGCAGCGGTCAAGACAAAAACAAACATCTGCATCATGAGAAATCCCTTCTGGCCTTTTTAAACTAAGGAGGATTTACCACTGCTCACAGTTTGAAAGAAAAGGAAGAAATCTCACCAGCAGAGGGCTCAGAAACCAGTGGGGTATCTGACTGTTACTTAAGGAAAGTACAAAATAAAAAGGACTCCATTGGAAAACACTTTTACCTGGAACGTCATATCTTATAAGGCTCATTGCATTTAAAACAAAAAAGTGGGGGTAGAGGGAACCAAGTGGTTGTATCCCTGCAAAGACAAACAAATCTGCCCAATCTTTAGCCTAAATATCCTAAAATTTTAAACTAGACCAGTGGAAGTTACGCCATAAGTAAAAAATATATAATTCTAATATCAAATGTGTAAACAAACCATCAAGGAAAAGGTATATAGTTTGTAATAACAATTCTGAAGATTTAACTTAAACATGAATCTTTAAAAGTTAAAGAAAAGTATTTGAACAGCTTTACTGGGTGAAACATTTTTTTGTATAATAGACGTTAAGGAAATATCCAATGCAAGGACACTTCATTCTAAAGGTATCCTATTCCTGCACTTTTTAGAGCATTTAATATATTTTGACAGTAATTCAATCTAATCATATCAGTACATTGCATATGTACATTTTCCCACCTCAAAAGCAGATTGTTTCATAGGCTAAATTTCTAAGAAAAAGCAAACAGTAAACCATTTTAAATTACTTTTAGAGAAGCTGTGAATCATTTAACATATTCTTACTATAGGTACTTATCAGGTGTGTGTGTGTGTGTGTATATATATATATATATATACACACACACACACATACACACACACACACACACACACACACACATAATTAAGAAGCAAGATAGCAGAAATGGAAAGGCAGGGATGTTTTAAAAAGATAAATCGGTTGTAAATAGTTTAGAAACACCCTGAAGCAGCTTTTGTGCTGTGATATTTCTAATAGCATCACAGGTCTTGGTCAGAGACCAGTTCTCAAGAAGTTCATTACACTTTCTTAGTGATGGTGACTATAATTTGGATAAGCTTTTTCCAGGAAGATTAGGTCCTCAGTGAGAGATTTATTGTCCAAGTTGCTAAAACTTCTCCTGATACATTTACCTATATTAATCTACTTCTCCACTCACTGTTCTTTTAGAAACATAATACCGCACCATGTGTTTTTTAATTTAAAGCTTTATTTATTTATTTATTTATTTATTTAAATTCAAGTTAGTTAACATACAGTGTAGCATTGGTTTCAGGAGGAGAACCCAGTGATTCATCACTTACATATAACACCCAGTGCTCATCCCAACAAGTGCCTTCCAATGGACAGAAGAGACACTTTTCCAAAGACATCCAGATGGCTAACAGACACATGAAAAGATGCTCAACATCACTCACCATCAGAGAAATACAAGTCAAAACCACACTATATTTTAAAATAAGCACAACTAGGGGTGCCTAGGTGGCTCAGTCGGGTGAGCACCCGAGTCTTGATTTCGGGTCAGGTCATGATATCACAGGTCGTGAGACTGGGCCCTGTGCTGGGCTCCATGCTGAGTGTGGAGCCTGCTTGGGATTCTTTCTCTCTCTCTCTCTCTCTCTCTCTCACTCAGGCCCTCTCTAGCCCCCTCCCCCTCAGAATAAATAAACATTTAAAATAAAATAAAATAATGACATCTAAAAAAATGTTATAAATAAATAAATAAATAAAATGTGATTAGTTACCATTTCTATTCATTATCTAAGCAAAGATAGACAATTAGAGGGACTTTTGAAGAATTTCAAATTCCTGAAGATAATCCGTTTTCCCAAATTTCTGAGAGATTAGAAGGGTTGAATTTTGTCTCTCTATATTCAAAAACATAAAATGAAGCATATGTTTTCATTACTAACTAGATTCCTGACAGCAAACTGCCATTAGCTTAAATCCTTTCAAGGTATACTAGTTGCATTATGCAATCCCTTGTTTCCATTACTCTCAATCTGGGGAACACATATAGGCACGTCCCAGTACAGGATAAATACATATCAGCTATTATTATTATTATTACTATTACTATTATCATTATCATTATTATTATTATTATTCCTGGAACACCAATCTCATTTAAAACTAATCTAATTAGATTAAAACACATTTGGATTGTGTTAGTAAATGAATCTAAAATTCAAGTAAATTTTAAGCGAAAACATCAGCCTCTTCTTGGAAATTTTCTACTTGCAGAGATTCACGCCCAGGCCCCCAAAGATGTGCATTTGTTTGTCACTACCATTTGCTATACTTTTCATCAAAAAACACTAAAGTACAGTAAAACCCTATTATAATGTGCCCTGTGACGACAGTAACTAGAACGCAAAATGATTGGCTAATGGCTCCCAACCCCTATGCTCAAAAGAGTCAGGCTAACGTTCTTACCTTCTGTAGTAGGGAAGGGAGAGGAGAGCAAGACATCGAGGGTCAGGACACCTTTATTTGTCATTGTCAGTCTATGTATAGCTGAGAGATTTTTAAAGTTTTTCCCCTTTTTTTCATATGGCATGTAGAAGGCTGACTGAAACATATAGTTTTTCATTAGTCTTGCGATAATGAAGCTCTTCGGGTTACGCAGTTCAAATTTTTCAGACCTTATCTATGGCATTATGGCTGAGTTTACTGTGTTTAATCTTCCTGGAGACTTTATGGGCCGAGACAGAAATCTACCTAGATTGTAGTGATCTCCTCTATAAAAGTAAAGCTTGAAAATATTAGGGATGACAGTTTTGAGACACGAATGCTTCCCTCTCCCTTATGACCATGGCAAACTTGAGCTCGGATATAGTCTCAGAGCCCTTCCTTCTCTCTGTTTTCCAAGAAACCACATCTAATCAATTACGGACAGAGTATAAGTTATAAGGTATTTACTGCATCTGGACTAGATGATCTCTAAGTATTCCACAAACTCTAAGTTTTATGAATGATATCCTGGAGAGGAGTCACAAACATATAACCTTTCTTTGCCAGCGCAAATTGTATTTTTTTTATTGAATATAGTTGACATATAATATTGTGTAAATTTAAGCTGTGCAACCTGTTAATTTGATATACTTACGTATTGTAATACGACTGCCATTGTAGCAATATTTAGTACCTCTTGTACCCTTTATATAGACTTCCTTTGGTCTTTCCATGTGCAGGGAGTGATGCCAAGCAGTCCCCAGGCCACAAGTGATAATCAGGGTAAGGTGTAGAAATCAAAAGTAGTTACATACAAGCCACATACAAGGAACACAGCCATATGAGACCTCTCTCTTAGGAATCAGATCTTCTCTCTTGGGACGCATGAACTGGTGATACATGCAGTAAAATATTATCAACTTAAGATCAGGCTGGATCCCACATGACATAAAACTAAGCTATCATTCCACTTCTCTGTAAGGTCTTGTATATCCTAATCAAAACAGGAACCAAGCCCCAAAGTAACAGGGACATTGAGGTGAAAAAGGTTAAGTAACTTTCCCCAACTTACACAGCATAGGAGGTAAGCAATGGCTTCTAGCTGTTTCTCATTTCATGCCATGTTCCAAGAGTGCAAAATTTAGATTTGAAGCCTGGAGTTGGAAGTTTTACTGCCATTAGCTTAAGCAAGGCTCTTGGTACCCATTTCTTCATTTATCCTTTACCTAGTGAGAGATTGATAATGGCTCATTTAAAATGTTGCCCACGGGGCTTAGCATTTAGCTGTGGAAAGCAGCACTTGGCATTGCCCAGCATTTTAAATGTAGTAGTAATTCAGTCAGTATGAATGTGGGTGTGGTAAGAAGGAAGGAGAAGGGACAGATTGACCTTGAGATTGATGGAGGACTGTGGGGATGGGAACACTTTTTTTTTTTTTAAGTTCATTTATTTATTTAGAGGAGGAGGAAGGGCAGAGAGAGAGAATCCCAATACAGGGCTCAAACCCATTTGAGATCATGACCTGAGCCAAAATCAAGAGTTGGGGGCTTAACTGACTGAGATACCCAGGCGCCCCAGGGGATGGGAACACTTCTAACCAAGATAAGATACATTAATTTCCATTGCGTAACAGCGTATCTCAAAGGAAATAACGTTAAGTGAACTATCCGAGAATAGAATTTTTTAAGTTTCAGGGGACTTCCAGAAATTATCCGCCCATGTCTCTGTCTTTCTGCAAACAGTTCAAAATAAATAGTTGTCTCTTTTCATCTTTAAGGTCACTGAGGAAAGAAAGTAAGTAGCCTTCATGAACATTCCATTTCAGGAGTCGATCCCTTTATAGTCCTGAAGATCCTCATCACATCCACCTGGAATCTCTCCTACCTCAGTGTAAGCCCTTTTCATCTTATTCTGTCCTTAGCTGACAGAACACCGATTCGTTTTTTGCAACTAAAACTCTTCCTGGATGGCAGAGACCTTAGCCTTCTCTTCCAGAAGCAAACCAATCTCCGTTATTTCCATAGTGTCATCTTCGAGTTCATTATTCATCACCCTCATTCTTTCTTGAATCTTCTTCCAAAACAATTACTTTTACAAAAGATGATAGTGATGAAAATTATTTTATCACCTTGAAAAATTGACTTCCTTACCATTCAACGGGTTGCATTCTTCCTCTTGCCCATCCAGACAAAGCACAACAATTCTTTCATCCTGAGTTTTCACTCCCTGGGGAGCTTGAGTTTCGAATGATTAGCTCTTAAATTACCTTTGTGCAGAAAGATGGAGAATGTTTGGGAATGTCTTTTAAAATTTTTTCCCTCAAGGGTGCCTGGGTGGCTCAGTCACATAAACGTACGACTTCAACTCTGGTCATGATCTCGCAGTTTCTGGGTTCGAGCCCCGCGTCGGGCTCTGTGCTGACAGCTGAGCCTGAAGCCTGCTTAGGATTCTAGGTCTCCCTCTCTCTCTGCCCCTCCCCTGCTCTCTCTCTCTCTCTCTCTCTCTCAAAAATAAATAAACATTAAATAAATAAACATTAAAAAAAATTTTTTCCCTTCAGTTAACAATAAGACCTTGAGAGGCTAAAATAGTGCTGAAGACATCATGGGTGCATAAAGATTTAAGAGTAAAATAAAATTCCTGTTTTAAATCTGAGACCTTTGTAATAGCCCACCATTTTTGCTGCTCCTTACAAAGTAAACACTGAGTTGAACACAAACAAAAAGAACTTATGCTGAAAATACGGAAGTGCCGGTTGACAGCCGCTAGCTTTGGAAATGGAGACGGGGCTGCCCGGTCACCCTGGGCGTGGACTTGGCGTTGCCGCCACAATGGCAGGTCAGGACCCTTGGGGCAAGGGTGAGGAGGCTTCGAAGACGGGCTTGAGGAGACGGATAAATTGTCTTTCAGGTACGGTTAGACCACAAAAGGAATATGCAGGGCTCAATAACCGTGCTTCCCAAGGGCCCTCTAAAAGAAAATGAAATAAAGCAACTCGGATGGTTCTCAGCACAAGCTTAATTAAAGTTTTTCTCAAAGGCTCGTCTGATGTTTTGGTGGGGCTGAGGGGTGGGGGGAAGAGAAGAAGAAAGAAGAGTGACGTTTTTATAAAATCTAAAATCTGTTTCTTTTCTCAATCTTTCACCAGGAGATAAATTAAAAAAAAAAAAAAAAAAGGTTTGGAGTTGTTTTTTTTATAACCTTCCGTCTCTTTGCTTCTAGCATACATCATTCTCATTAAATTCCCCCCGCCAAAAAGAACGAACTCAAAAAACCAACAAACAAAACCATAAAAACAAAAAAAAAAAAAACAAAAAAACAACAAAAAAACCTCTTTGACTGATGGCTTTTGTTTAATGCTTAATCTATGGGTTTTTTTCTTGTAACTAAATGGGCATTGTATCCAATATACTCATCACCAGCAGTAAATCACCCTTTCCTGAATCTCCTTAATGCAGCTAAGAGATGTCAGAATTATCTCAGAGGTGACAGTTTTCCCTTATCTTAGGATGATAGAACTTTCCCCAGTGAAGAAAACACATCATAACTGTCTTTAAAGATTCCTCTGCAATATCCAAAGAGTTCTGCATTTAAAAAAAAAAAAATTAAGAACTTGGCTCTTTTAAAGAAAAAAGAAACAGCTCGAAATCATTGGTGGAGTCTAACTCTAAAACTGCAGAATTTAGTGATTTGGTGATCCATGGCTGTGTCATGCCAGGAATTCTCACAGAGCTCTGAGCTTCTGAGGAGCAAGGCAGTCTGTGGAGGAACATGTGATGCATTCAAGATGCTCTCCTGATCGGAAGCCAACTTTTGTACAGGTGAGCTGGTGCCTTTGGGAAAGTTTGTATGTCACTAAGTCAAAAAGCTTGCAACTGAGGTTTTCTGAGGATCACGTCTTTCTAAACTGCACCCAACACATGGACCGTGGGAGACCTTACCTTCTCTCAAGCCTCCTTTGGCCTTAAAAACCACACGGAGCCCTCCCTGGGCAAATAGTGAGGACGTCAGATTTCAGGACCTTCTCTCTTTGATTCCTTCCCCTCCCCGCTGCTTTTTTAGAAGCGCTTGGGGCAACCCGGTGCGTATCTTCCTTACCTTCTCCACAGTCAGGTTCAAAAAGAACTAGACATCAATCATCCCTAACTTTTCATCACTAAACAGATTTTACTTTGGGAGGAAACGAATATCCCGGGTGACGTCTTCCAGATATTTCTATTTTTAAAAGTTTCCTGTACATAAATATACGTTGAAAACTTTGGGTTTGAGGGACCCAAGTCCTTTTCCTGACATCTTACCGTATTTTCTAATCCTGGATTCTGCCTTGGATAGAAACGGAAGGGACACTTCTCCAAATGGTACCATGCTTTCCTAAAAAGATGAAACTGAGGCAGAGACCCGCTGAAGCCCATGGGGCTCTCTTTCCCAGCCCAGGCATTCCTTAAAGGCAAGAGAAAGAATTTCCCCCCTAAAATTAATTTTATTGAGAGATGGCAAATATCACTCACCTTGGGCTCACACTAAGCTGACCTTTCATGTATTTGTTTAGCTCAGATTTGTCTCCATTCAGGAAACCTAAGATACATTTGTCTTGTAAGGAGAATAAAGATGAAACATGTATGATCACTGAGCATTCCTGGGGCCCCATGATACAGCAGAAATTCACCAGGTCTACCAGATGGAATGTCTCTCCTCTAGGGTAGCAATTATCAGCCATTTCACCACTAAGGCTCTTCTGATCATTTCCTCCCATAGACCTCATGGTTTGAAAGATTTTGTCCACAAACAGGCATATATTAAATAATAATTCATTTTCTCTTTTCATTAATCTAACAAATGCAGCTGCCCATACTCAGAACTCAGAACACAGATGAATATATTACAACAATGAATTTATAGAATCCCAGCCCAAAGCGAAGAAGTAACGTTTTAATCCGTCTGTGCAATGTTATTATGAATACACGCATAATTTCTCGGAGATTTTTAGCAACAACAAGAATAGCTCGTAGATCCTCATTACCGTCCTGTGGACCACCGAGACGAGACCGGAGCTCCAAGGTTCTCCTTCCCTCTCACCCCTTTAACTTGTAGCATTTCTCTCTTCCCTAGTCTGGATTCTGAAATGCCGATGGAGCATACTGACCTATCAAACTATTAATGGCTTATCCACTTTATTCCCTATTGTATGTTCTGACTCTACAACCCAATCAAGAATTCACCTGGACTCCTAATATGGTAATACCCTTCACTCCTGGCTTGGCCCGGATGCCTGCATTCTTCTAAACCACCCTCACAGATCATGATACCTGCAAACTAGCCTTGCAGGGAGGTAACCTTGCCAAGAATGCCCAAGGACTTCAATTTGGTTGGAACGCATCTTTGAATAATAAAACATTAACTCGTGGGGGAAAACAGACTTTCTTCCAAGAATAAAAGGGTTGGCTTAAGGATTTTTTTTTCTTTCATGCCATTTTCTTTTGTATTTATTTATTTACTTACTTATTTAGGGGCCAAGGAAAGGGAGCATTATATAAGCAAACTATCAGTTAATTCATTGCTCACTGTGTGTTTTAAATGACTAGACCTGAAGTTGTGCACTCACAGTCTGAGAAAGCCATCAAACAAAAAGGGGGTAAGTAAATATAGTCCCGCTGCCCTCCTATAAACTCCTAACGTTATGCTTAAAAACAAAAAAATAAGACTCTTGTCCTATCCCTAGACAAACATGTATCATATACGTTTAGCCTGTGCATGGTACTATCTTTAAAATACTGTTGTTTACCTTAAAACACAGCCGGGACTAAGATGTTTGACCATGTTGGAGTGATACTGACATACTCACTGCCTGGTAACCGCTCCTACCATAGACTCCCTTTTTAACCAGGAACGAACATTTTAGAAAGAATCCCATTTTAAGTGACAATGATTTCAAGCGACAAGTTCATAATTATGCACATTCTAGCCATCCATTAATATTTTCTCTATCGGTAGCTTGAGCCAGACTTTTGTCCCCCTTTTTCCTGGGCTTTCATTTGCCTGGGCTCGGTGAGAAAGAGCTCCCTCTCTACTTAGCCATTCCATAACCCCCCCAATCTTTGTCAGAATGCTGAAATAGTCCTTTACCAACAAGCCAAAGAGGCCAGGGCTGCGATGACGCATCATCCATGTCCCTTACCGGGACCCTACATGTCTCACAGAAATAGGAAATGAAAGACAAAGCAAATGAATTATTAACACTTACATGATTCAGAGGAAGAGGAAAGCTCTGTTGGGTCTTTCGGGAAAAAACATCCTACATCAGCACATCCAAGACAAGTTTCTTTTCTAACGTTCAATATCCGTTATCCTCAGTCTCTAAAGCCTGTAAATCTAAGGGAGATGTCATTTGTGGTAAAACTCTAGCCAATACTTTAAAGTAACTGTATGGAGATTTGATGACACTGAATCTCCCCCTAAGACTTTTACACTGATTTATAACAACAGGATGTGACAGGTAGATTTGTCTCCTCTCTTGACAGAATAATATGGCGCCAAGAGGCCATTTTTCTTGGGCTGGGACTGAGCTCATCCCTTACTGGCTGGTTGTCCTGCTCTCCGTGCTATTCAGCAGGGTGCAGAGACCAGACTCCATCATCGGCTCCCGCTGCCTACTCACCCTTGTTGGTCAAATGTCACCGCACCACTATTTCGCCTGTAACACTAACTGTCCATTCCCTAGAATTGCAGGAAAATTGAAGCAAGTCAGAGGCTCCTGACTCCACCAGAACATTGACTCCATGTTAAAACTCTGTGGCACGTCACGATGTAGCCTCTCTTGGAGGTCTGTCAGTCCGTCAGACTCCTGATCCACTAACAATGTTCCAAGAAACATTTTCTTACATCTGTTCCTATCTTTTGTGTCAGAGGATCTGCTCTGCTCACCCGATTCCAGCTCCAGGGCGCTCAGGGTCCCTGGAGCGATGTCCTGTCTTTCCTGCTCTAGGCTCTGAGATTCACCACCCTACGGGATCACAGACTTACTCAGAGAATCCCACCACTCCCTCCTGGCACATAATGTCACTTCTCCTGTGCAATGAAGGACAGAAAGAAAACAAGTAACAGAACTCCTCACCCCCAAAGTTAACTTTAATGATGGCAATTTTTTGCCAGTCAATATAATTATGCATTTACCTGTTCTGTCTCAAATTAGAGGTGCCTCTGGGCTGACACCATATCTTTCCAGCCATTCTTACCTGGAAGTATGAACTTAAGAAACGTTTGAAATTAATCCACAGAAGTGCTTTAATTTTTAAGTGTAAAACAAAACAAGACAAAACACGACCTCCCTTCATCCAGGCAGATCTGCTGCCATGTGAAGGAAGCTGGGTGATTCGGTGCACGGTTCCCGGTGCGCGCACAGGCCGGGGTGGGGAAGGCAGGATGACTTTGTCCCCTACAGTCCACTTGTGGGCTCCACGGGCCTCCCCGCACGCCCCATGTCTCCTCTCCTAGCCCCTTGGAGAATCACTGCAGGAGAGATGTTACCGAAGGCGGCAGGCTATGCCGGTGAGCATCAAAGACAGAGAACACAAGAAGGGTGTGGGAATCATCCACAGCTATTCTTTGGTGCAAGGTTATAATATAAAGTGTTTTGGTTTCTTCTTATACTTTGCTGCATATTCTAGGTTACCTACAACCCCTTTATATTATTTTTTTCACATCAGAAAAAAGAATGAGTAAACATGTTTTAAACCTTGAGATCTAGTAGGTAGGTGTGGATTCTCGATTCTCCTTTACCATCAAACACAGGACACCCTTGCATTTCTATAGCCTCAGATTTAGCACAAGGTTCGTTCCTCCGCACCCTTTTCATCAGGATCTAAAAGCCAGGCTTCCTCATTAACTCCCTACCTAACACCCCAGTTCTGACATCCCTGCCCTAGGATCTAAACCACATGTAACTGAACACCCTGGTACCCTGTTTGGGTTTTCTTAGCCGTTTTTCCCTTAAAAAATGATCGTGTTCTCCATCCCTCTCATATACCACCTCTATAGGTGGGAGTAAATGAATAACCTCCTGACACTGACCAATTTCTGGACCCCTCCCTCCAGTGCCCTGCATTCTTGGATTAGTCCTCTTAGATGCAACATTGGCCTCAACCAGCCTGAGTTCCCGTATCCTTTTGACCATGGTACTGGGAAAACTTGGCTTCCCTCTCAGGGCCACCTTTCACGCCTAGTTCTCAGCCTGATTTCCTCCTCACTAACCCCTTTCGTTATGGTTCCCAAATGGTTCCTGCCAATATTCACTCTCCTTGGGACACCAGTACAACAGCTCTATGGGCAGAGCCCTGTCAGCAAGAACCAAAAGATTTCATGTATCTTTTCATCAGAGATGTCCTCTGTTATTTTTTTCCACATGGCAACAATAAGATGGCCCCGAGAATAATCTAGACTACCCAATCTTCATTCATCTCATAGCATGTCACATAGACAGGAGTTAGGTCTAATGTCAAGTCAGTAGTTCTGAGAGAAATGAGACACTGCCAGTTATGGAGAGAATTCAGATTAACCTTCATGGATTTCTTTGAGTAACGAAAGCCGAGGGGAAGTTTTGGAGATAAACTCATCAGAGCTAAAGAAGGATGATTTACATGCGGAACTAGAAGTTCTACTCGATAACTACTTAGCAGGACAAGAAAAAGAGACAGAGAGAGTCAAAGTGTCCCAAAATGAATCTATGGAGAGAAGTACTCGGCACTCTGCAGGTGAGGAGATGCTTTTTTTTCCAAGTCTATAAAAACGGGCAAATGTTACTTTATAATGAGTTTCAGTGATAAAGTGTTTACTAAAGTTATGTCTACTTGCCTTTCAGACATTATCAATCTTTTCCTCAGATTAAGGGGAAATCAAAAGTGACAAGCCATTATCTGTTACATAATGTTCCAGGGCCATTTTGGAAGAGAGGGAGGAAGAGCATTAGGAGGACAGATTAAATATAATTAGTTATTAAGCTGCTACCACTGTGTACGTGACTGTGTGATAAACAAACCTTAAGTCACAAACTGATGTTATTCTTTTTCTAGAATGTCATTTGATATCAGAGACAGGCAGAAAATTACATTTTCTCTCCTTGCAAACCCAAGTCAAGAAACTTAAGTCACTCACCTGAGGCAGCCCGCGTTTGAAATAAGGAGCTCGTTCTTCCTGGAGGGCCAGAAACTTGATGTCCCTGAGGGCAGATGGGAGGGTTCCTGGAACAAAACCCTCTTCAGAACGTTTTGTGCTTATCTCTCCGCCCTGTGGCCCGCAATGAGGAGGTAGTCAGGTAGACCCCCCCGGACCCATTCTTTATCTGGTCCCAGAGCTACCGCTAGAAAGAGTGCCCTTCACCTACACCCCCAGCCAGTATCTCTTTTGACAAAATCATCATTGTATATGACCTGGCACAATTCACTCCCAGTCAACATGGGAAGAAAGGGGTAATTATTTTTGAAAGGCAAGTCGTTTATTTACTCCGTCTGCCAAGAGAGTAATCGCTTCCAAATAGATGGATGAGTGGCATTTCCATTACTAATAAGGGAAGGAAGGGAAGGACTAGTTCCGTTCAGGTGAACAAACCCTGTTCAGCGTCTCGCCTTCACTTATGTCAACTGCCTCTATAACAGTATTTCTCAGTGGGAGTACTCCACAGGAGCAGTAAAGTAGGACAGATTTTTCATTATGTGGGACTGTACATTTCAGGACAGTTAAGCATCTGTGGACCCACCAACCAAATCCTAGTGTTTTTCTCAGGCATAGTCACAACCCCAAAGCCCCTGGACATTTCTAAATACCCCAAAGCGCACTCTGACCCCAGCTGAGAACCGCCGGTGAATAATTGGTCTTTTTCAGGGCATCATTGACCCAGAAATTTGGGCTCCTTGCTTGATTTTTAAGTAAACGTAAACTTTCTTGCTTCAAAATACAACCAGAAGCTAGATCAAGTAAAAAATGCAAAGCAAATTTGAAATGCACATGGATAGTCTCTCTCAAGTGAATTGTTAAATTGCAACAAACCTAAATTTGCTGACTTCATTTCCTCCCCCGAAGAGAAAGTTGCAGTCACCCCAAAATTGATTTTATCATCCAAGGTTGTCTCAGAATGCTTTATGTTTTATCATTTTTCCAGCTTTATGAGAGTACAATTGCCAAAGAAATGGTATATGTTTAAGAAATTGTAATGCAAATTGCTGTTTTGATATACATATGCATTGTGAAATGATCGACATAATCAAGTTGGTTAATATATCCATCACCTCACATGACATTTTTTGCGTAGATTGGGCAAACACTTAAGATCTACCCTTTTAGCAGATTTCAAATATACAACACAGTTTTATTATCTATAATCAAATTGCTATACATTAGATCTCCAGAACTTGTCCATCCTCTAACTGAAATTTTGTACCCCTTGACCAATGTCTCACCATTTCCCCCAACCCGTAGACCCTGGCAATCACCACTCTGTTCTCCACTTTTATGCGTCTGACTGTTCTAGATTCCACATGTAAGTGAGATCATATGATATCTGTCTTTCTCTGTCTGATTTGTTTCACTTAACATAACGTCCTCCAGTTTCATGTATGTTGCTACAAATATCAGGATTTCCTTTATTTATTTATTTTTTTTTAATTTTTTTTTAACATTTATTTATTTTTGACACAGAGAGAGACAGAGCATGAACAGGGGAGGGGCAGAGAGAGAGGGAGACACAGAATCCGAAACAGGCTCCAGGCTCTGAGCTGTCAGCACAGAGCCCGACGCGGGGCTCGAACTCACGGACCGTGAGATCATGACCTGAGCCGAAGTCGCACGCTTAACCAACCAAGCCACCCAGGTGCCCCAGGATTTCCTTTTTTTAAAGCTGATTAATGTTACATTACACACATATACCACATTTTCTTTATTCATTAATCCCTTGATGGACACAGGTTGTTTCCGTGCCTTGGTTACTGTGACTAATGCTGCCATCAACATGGAAGCACGGACATCTCTTTAAGATACTGATTTCTTTTCCTTTGGATATACACCCAGAATAGACCCTTGTCCCAGGTGATAGGTAACGGTAGTTAGAAGGCTAAACCAGGAGGACCTGAAATGTCAACTGGTAATTGGCTCACTATGAGAGAATCAAGCATCAACTTGGCAGAAACAAGGTGATGGGCTATAGAACTGCAGGAGGAAAACAGTGCAGATCGACAGCTTGCTACCTAGAACATTCTGCACCCGGACCTTTACATGGCTGGCATTTACTCAGCATTCAGATCTCAGCTCAGTGGGAGTTAGGTGGATAGGTTTTCACAGCTTGAGAGACCGTGCATGCCATGGGCTCTAGAGCCAGATTCCCCGGGTCTGAATTCTAGTTTTGCCTTTTACTGCCCAAGCATTCTTGGGAAAGTCATTTAACCTTAGTGGGTCTCACTTCTCTCATCTATGAAATGAGAGTGTTAATAGTAATTAAGAGTTTTAATAGCCGTGATAGCTGCATGGATGAAGGTGCATAAAACACACAGAATGGCGACTGAATCATTGTAAGCACTCAGTGAACGTAAACTATTGTAATAGGATGATGATGACATTTTGAAAAGACAACAAGGTGGAGAAGATATGAAACTCCAAGTAAGATATCAGACCAAGGTATCAATATTTTAAGACCTCTTGAGAAGTAGTCTCACAACTCTTGGATATCTTACCCACTTTGAAAATATAAAATAGTCAAAAGAAGGTGCTGAAAACAACATTTGTGAGGATATTCTCTCTGGAGAAAGTTGTGCTGTGAACTCCATCCTTCCCCGTTTGGGGACAGAGAGGAGAGGTGCCCCTACACTGTCAGCCTCAGGTCTGCTGGAAGATCTTTGTATGCAATCCCTTAGACAGGTGCATTGTGGACAAGGTCTGATTTCTACCTGGGAAATTTAAAAGGCAAGAGAGGAGCTGTACTAACTCCTTGGGTGAAAGAACCAGAACTGAGATGCTCAGTTAGCTTTCCCTAACTTTCTCAGAGTTTATTGGGCAAAAGACGCCCATGGACTGGAAGTGGGTCATGCATCTGGGGAGTGGAGAGCTTCAGGCAAAAACAAATGTGGACCATGAAGAGTTGGTGTCAGAGGAGCCCAGGTGGGAATCTCTGAAGAGTCGTGAAAGCACCCAGGTGATGGCAGCTTTCATCATCTACCAGCACCAAGAAAGGAAAAGCCAAACAGCCAAGGAAGAACTCCCCTATACCTTCAACTCTTCTCATCACTCAACCCCCACCTCTTGATCGAGGCTCAGCACCAACTGTATGCATGGTGGACAGCTAAGCATGGAGAAGATGAGGAAAGATAAAAAGTGAAAGCCGGCCATCGCCACCTCTATGTCACTCCCTCCAAAGGTGTGGCGTGTAGAAGGGAGAAAATGAATACTGAGTATGGTTTCGAATGAATGCATAAGGATGGGTTTCTATCTAAGAGTAGACATTCTACGTACAGAACTGAGACTGTGTTTGTGACATCATCTGAGAGAGAACAGAAAAGTCCTTCGACCTGTCCAAGAATTCATCCAGAGTCAGAGAAAGATTACTTTCACAGAATAGAATTTCTGAAGGATAGCAGGTGACAAAAACTAATTTGCATTTTGATTACTTCATGAGTCATGCTTATTCAAAATATCCCTTATACTACTTTTATTATTCCCAGACCACCCAATCTAAATTAGTCACTGTGATATGATAGTCCCTGCGTATCATACAATTTTTTGCTTCATAGCACTGATTCAAGATGAAATTATATAGTCACTCATTTGCTTCTTTAGTGCCTTTCACTCTACTCTAGAATGTAGGCTTCAGAGTGGCAAACTTTGTCCATCTACTTCTCCGCTGTAGCAAAAAGCACATAGAATGGGGCCAGATACATCATGCATACTCAATAGTTATGTCTTAAATTAATGAATCCGAACGTGTGGTTAACCTCAATGCCCCTTCAACGCACCCTGTTACTTCAGTTACATTTCCATACCTAATGACTGGTTGATTGCTCAAGATCTGAAGACCAAAGGACCCTTTCTCCAATGAACAAAAGGAACTGATAAGAGGCAGAACTCATTCTCTACAAACTAGAGAATGGAGGAAGTAGGGATTGGAAGAAAAAAAGAGGCCTACAGTAAAAATGAGGCAGAGCATCTGAATCAAGAATAAGACAAACAGAGAGTTATAGTCAGAGCATGCAGATGCCTGGGTCTCTACTCCCACCTTCTACGTCACCTCCCGGCTTTGATTCAGTTCTCCTCCCCATAAGCCTCCATCCAGCAAAGCCTGAAAGCCTACCTCACATGTATTATTTCTAAAGGGGAAAAAACATAATTAGCAAGGCCCTAAAGAATTCAAAGACGAGCAGGGCATCTGATTCAAGAAAAAAGAAGAAAATTAGAACCTGTAGACAAAAGACCATATAAAAAAACTTACAGTTCAAAAAGGAAATCGGGGCACCTGGGTGGCTCAGTTGGTTGAGCGTCTGACTCTTGATTTCGGCTCAGGTCATGATCCCAGGGTCGTGGGATCGAGCCCCGCATCAGGCTCTGCAATGAGCATGGACCCTGCTTAAGATTCTCTCTCTCCCTCTGCCCCTCTTGTCAGCTTGTGCTCTCTCTCTCTCTCTCTCTCTGTCAAATAAATAAAATGAAAATTCAATCATTCATTCATTCATTCATTAAAAAAAGGAACTCAGTCAACATATGTCATTCTTCTGATCCTCTGATGCACTTAAAAAAAAAAATAGGAGTTAAGTTGCCCTTGATGCTGAGGGGACATTTTCCCTGAAGAGATTCAGGCTTGGTGGTCAGGTGCAATTACAGTTCTTGCAGTGAATGTTTATGTCACTATAATACTGTAGATGTGTGTTGGTTTTCAATCTTTCAAGTTGCCAGACAAAGCAAAGAAGCCTTAATTATAGTTACGGAAACGAATGAAAATGTAAACGGTGTCCCGAGAGAAGTTGGAAGGTGATGAAGGACAAGGCAGAAGTGAGATAGGAGGGGCTAATTTCATCCCAAAGAGCCGGGAGGGAGCCAGTAATGTTGAAAGGGATGGATCAAGAGATAGTTTACCTTTATTATCCTAGATGACAAATTATGTATACGCAGTATATAAATATAAAATATACATACATAAAATAACTGTTATATATACGGAACACATTGGATAAGGAGAGAAAAAAGGAAAAGACAGTGCAAGTATCATACATAATCTAAATTCGTCTCCTGTAGTGGGAAGTCAGTAGATAATGTTTAAATGTAACGAATCAACAAAATGCCAGGATAAACATATCATTTAGTGTGACAAAGGTAACCTCATCCACAACAAATATGAGGTCTGAAAATGAGTGTTTGGGCACGTGGGAAAAGTCTTTGACTTTGACTTTCATCTCCCTATACTGCTTGAATTTATAATATCATGAACATCTGTTGCCTCAACAATTATATATATTTTTTTTAATTTCAGATCCAATCACTGAATACAAAAGCTGCATTGTATGAAATTATAAAAAAGGATGTAAATCACAACATTGGAAGATTACCCAGATGAAAAAAGAATAGGAAAATGAAATAAATACCTATTTAAATACCTATAAAAAAACCTATTTAAATGCATATTAAATTAATACATTCAAACATAGATGAAAATAAAATTAAAGGAAATGATGCCACTGCATATCAGTCTTCTTTGAAATAATAAATTTTTCAAATGGTAATAAGTGTTTAATATAAGACAGACAGACAGGATTTTAATTTCATAAATGTTGAAAACGTTAAACAGCACTAGTATTCTGAATAATAATATGAACATTTGTACTAAAAATGACAAAAACAAACGGTTTTCTTCTCCTGTGTGAATCTTGTGGGAATTACACTACAAGAAAGTAAGACAGAATAATAAAAACTAATACTAAGTATTTAATTTGTTGCAAAATTTTAGTAAAGGCATACATGGTATAATAAACTATGTTTTTAATGGCCCTAAAAATACACTACATTCTGCGATAATACTTAGGACAAATATGTTTACATATGGAATTTTAGATTTAGCATAAAAAAATAAAAGCAAAGTATTATAGAAAAAAATTCTGTGCCCATAAACATGAAATAAAAGTAATTTTTTGCTACTTCCTAATATAAATAGAATCTGAAAAGTAATATAAATAGCAAGTAAATCACCAGAATTGTAACAAAATCAGTACAGCCAAAAGAAATCTTTTGGGCATCTGAAGTCCAGCACTACCACTTAGTAGTTATTTAACAATTGAATAGACTATGTGTATTAACTTTTCTAATTTTCTAATAAATTTTCTAATTTATAAAACATTGCTCAAAGCCCATTTTAAGTCAATGGCTCTGAAATACAGATACTAGCCTTGAAAAGCCCTTTGAAGCTATAATTAACCTAAAGTACTTAGAAATGTTAATTCTAGGAGCAGTCATTGATTGCCTTTGTTTTGGACACTAGCAAGGTGCAGAAGAAAAATCCAAATCAAAGCATCCTGAGATGGTTCTGATAATTGGGTTTCAGTAATCCCAGAGGTGAATTAGGTTAAAAAAACAAAAACAAAAACAAAAACAAAACTAGTACTGATGTAATTTTTTTAGATGTAATGAAAATGACCACAGTGTTCGAAGAGTCTATAAGAAATTAAAAATTACGGAAAACAATACAAATATAAATCCCCAGTGTAAGTATACCCGAATGTATAAAAATACGAATGAAAAGTCCCACCACAAGAAAGAAAGGTGTCTGATGAGAGAGAGAGCAATTTCTGTTATCAAATCTCACTTCTTCCTCTAGAATCAGTCTGGATTTAAGGATCCTTAGGACAACAACATGGTCAAGGTGGCCTGGAGAATGGTCTCGCTCTCTCCCTGGACAGTAAGTTCTTTCCCCATTGCTCATAACTGAGCTCCTGCCTTTAAAATCAATTGAATATTTATCTTAGTAGTGGGTTTTCTTTCATTCACTTATTCACTCATACACTTATTCATTCAACATTCTTTGATTGCCTGGCACTGTGCTGGTTAAGGGTAAAGACAATGGTTAAGGGTGGGGGGCAGTCTTTTCTCCCACAGAGATAATAGACAAAAGTTAACAATTTGATAGAGAAAAGGAAATACGGGGCTCCTTCATCATAAGTGTCCAGATATCAAATTTTGATGGCGCCATCTCCAGTTTTTTGATAGAGAGGTGATGGATGTCTCAGGAAAATAGGACCCAAATTATTCATAGGGCTGGTTCCAATGTCAACAACACAAATCAATTGTCCTTGGGTTGCTGAAGACAAGAGTAACAGCCATACTGCTCACACTTTTAATCGAACAAACTGTACCCACTAAAGTTTCAGAAGGATAAACAAAGGAAGCTTTAAGACAGATACTGACGTTTTCCAGTCAAAAAAGAAAAGTCACTTGAATATAACTGACATTTAGTCATAAGAATCATCTCCTTAGCTTTACAGGTTAATTAAATCTGGAATGAGATGTTTTGGGTTTGTTTGTTTTTTTTTTCCCCAAGCAACATCAACAAAGCTGAGACATAAATTATAAAAGCATATTAAAGATAAAGAAATGGACTCAGGCTCAAAGAGCCAGACAGAACTGAAGATTACAACTCAAGGTAAAAGAAAGGTTAGAACATGACCCTGGGTCCTCTACCCTCAGGCGTTCTGTTATTTTTGCTGTAGTTTTTCCCACCTTAACTCACTTCCTGGAGGAAGGGCTATTCTGATCTGAAGACAGGAGAATGTAAATATACCTTTTGTTCTTACTTTCTTGTTTGTCAAAGATAAATTTCTCATCCCCAAGAGTCATCTCTTTGTTTACTTTCATGCACAAAGGGGGACAAAGACAAAGGGGAAAAAAGACAAGACTCTTGCGTCTTATAAGGAGAAAGCCAATAATATATTTTCCAAAGTTACAATTAATCATTTGGATACCCTTATCCATGACCATCAGTTGCTATGAGGGGCCTTTAGAAACCGAGGTCTACATTCTGCACTCAATATATTAAAATTTTATGTCCAGATGTCTCAAAAGAGTTCTTTTTTTTTAACAGAAAACCTTCAAGTCCATGTTCATAATTACCAAAGGCACAACAGAATTTCAGTCCTGTAAATCTTTTCAATATGCAACTTTACCCAAAATGTTTCTTACAATTGGCCCTTTGAATGTGAATTTCAGAGTTCTTTTCTTTACCAAAACTGCTCATTGTGAAGGACCACAGGCCTTCAGGCAAGATAATTTGTTAGCACCAAATACAAAAGTGTAAGACCAAAGAAATCTTAGATTTCACATGTAAAAAAAAAAAAAAAAATACAGGCACTATTTACATTTTTATACAGGAAAGAGGAGATCTATAATATTCTACCCCAAGAATCATTTGGGATTTATGGCTATGTAATTTTCAGGAATATTTGAAAAACATGCTCAGAACAGAAGAAAAGCAAGGAAGCACTTGCATAAACTTTAGCATTTATGACCTCAGAGCTACCACTGTTCATCCACTGTGTGCCAGGTAGAGTTCTAGGAGGTTGGGAGACGTCAGTGCACAAAAATCCCGGCCCTCGTGGAATCTCATTGGGGTAAGTGGGAAGGCATACAATAAAAATAATAAGCCTGATAAGTGAGTTATACTCTATCATATGTGAGAAGACGATTCATGTTATTAAAAAAGGAAGAGCCAAGCAGAGTAAATGGTGTCAGGAGTGCAGGGGTCAGAGCAGTTTGTAGTGTTAAAGAGAGTGGTTGGAGGATGCCCGGGGGGCTCAGGAGGTTAAGTGTGAGACCTCAGCTCAAGTCATGATCTCACGGTTCGTGGGTTCGAGCCCCGCGTCGGGCTCTGTGCTGACGGCTGGCAGCTTGGAGCCTGCTTCGGCTTCTGTGTCTCCCTCTCTCTGCCCCTCCCCCACTCGTGCTCCATCTCTCTCTCTCTCTCTCTCTCTCTCTCTCTCCCTCTCTCAAAAAAACTAACTAAACAAACAAACAAACAAACATAAAAAAGAGAGAGAGAGAGTGGTTGGGACAGGCTTATTGAGAAAGGCAGATACTGGCAGGCTTGCGGGAGTCGTGCAGTTGAGCAGAAAGCATGTCTAGGCGAAGAGCATTGAGAGGGCAGAACAAATCTGAGCATCGGGAAGGTGACCCAGCAGAAAAGCAGAAAGAGAGGCAGCTGGGAGATAACATCAGATCTTGTGACTTTGGCTTTTGCTCTGAGCGAGACGGGGTTTTGAGGAGAGACGTGTCGTGGACTGACTTGCATGTTCAGAGGGTCGCTCTGCTGCTGGGCTGAAGAGAGTCTGGAGGAGAAAAAGGAAAGTCGAAGAGAGATAACTTTGGAGGCTCTTTCCATGACCCAGGTGAGAGATAGAGGCCCAGAATGAGAGTGGTTACCGTGCATTGATAAGAAATGCTTGGGTTCTGGATATAAGTTAAAGGATTTCTGATGAAACGAATGGTGGAATATGAGAAAAAGAGGAGTCTAAGAGGACGTTTCTTATAGGTTGACTGGAGGAATCAAACTGCCATCGGTTGAGTTTGGGAAGGCTGTGGGTGGAATATAACCATCAAGAGTGAGTTTCACACAAGCTGAGTATGAGAGGTCTCCTAGACCCCCAAATAAAAATACCAAGTAGATGAGGAGGTAGTGGGGCAGACAAGTCTAGAATTTAGGAAAGAATCCCGGGCTAGGGGTTCACGTTTAAAAGTCATTAGTATATAGACGTTATTTGGATGTATATGGATGTTATAGAGATCCAAATGCAATGGATCTAAATAAAATCGCCAAGGAAGCAAGCAAACAGAGAAGAGAAGAGGGAGGACCAAGGTCCGAACTCTAGGGTCCTCCGACATCAAAGAGGAGAAAGCCACAAAGGGAACTAAGAAGGAGCAGCCACTGCGAGTCCAACAAAGACTCGCCACATGAACAGGTGTATCAAGGTGGAAGGAGGGACCAAATGCTGCCAACGGGAAGCAGCGCTGGGCGTGACCATTAGAATTAACAACAGGTAGGTCATTTGGTGGCCCAACTGAGGGCAGTTGTGGTGGAATTTGTGGAAATGAAAGCCTGATGGCGTGGTTTAACAACGGATGGGAAGAGAGAAATGAAAAACAATGAGTTTTGTACAAAAGAGAGTAAAATAAGGCAGGCGCTGATGGAGGAAGCGACGCCAGAGAAGATTTGGTTTTGTGTACGATGCAAGAAATAACAGTACGTTTCAATGCTGGTGGGAACGGTCCAGTCAAGACAGGGGCAAATGATGCATAGGCGGAAAGAATAAAGAATTGCTAGAGCAATATCCTTGCGTAGGCAAAAGGGGATGAGAGCTTGCAAACAAGTGAAGCAACGAGCTTTGGATAGAAGCAACGATGCTTTGCATAGGAATAGGCAAGAAAGTGGAGTATCCAGATGCAGAAGTTGGTAGGGAGGTAACTGGGATGTGGTCTTCTTCTAGGAATTCTCTTCTGATTGCTTCAAGCTTCAAAGAGAAGTGAAGCTTAATCCCCCTCGAGAATGAGAACAGAGAAGCAAAGCAGAGGAGGCAGGAAAGAGTCTTTCCGGATGAGCAGGGCAGACGGGAACTGGGGGTGGATATTTCAATGGCCTACGCACATCAAGTATCCACTTGAGATGTATGGTCATAATTTCAAGTGAGTCAAGGCAGCACAGTTCTGTGTTTTTCTCCAGAGAGATTCAGTTGCATGGGTACTGGTGCAGAAAGGCAGAAACACTGTATTTATCCAGGCTTGGGGCTTTTCCAAGCAAGTAAGAAGCCAGAGAAAGGCAAGGGGATTGATGGTGAATGCCCCCGAGGAATTACGATGATGGACCATGAAATTGAAGCCTAAGAACCAGAAGCAATCAAAAACCATGCACTCTGCCTGCCCTTATGCTTCTGTCTTCCCACAGGTTCTGAAGGACAAGACCATGTTTTCTACATTGTCTATAACTCTTTACGGCAACTAGATTTGTATCCGAGATGACTACTCAGTTAATATGTATTGATTGTCTAGTCACTTCTGAGTGTGAAAATGCAGCAGGTTCTCCAATCTTCAGTGATCCTTCCAGAGTCAAGCCCCGCTGGATTTGACAGATGGTCTATAAGTTCTATATTTGAAACACCGTATGTCACGTACCAAAGTTCTATACAAACTTAGCTTTAAGTTTTAGGTTTGGGTGATAATGTGGTTGATAGCACCTGTGCCTTAAAATCTGTCATCCAGAAGCTTCTATTTTCTCTTCCCTGCATATTTATCACCTCAACCAGATGCTCCCGAACCCAGGCACAACTGCTGAAATTGATAACATACCATTCCAGTTGCATTCCAAATCCTAAGTGCAGACACTATCAATCCTGTTAAAAAGATATGAAGACTAAAGCACTGTGACATTTTTATCCCAGGTCACTCAGTATTGCAGTCATGACTTGAAACCTAAAGTTCTCCAGATCTTAATTTGGGATTTTCATTAATTTCATTCATTAATTTGTGAAAATAGTATTTTTGGTATGTATCTCTCTAGGATATGGATCAACTTGTTCTTTGGAGGACAAGTCACACAGCCAATGACTCAGGTAAGAAATTGCCCCATTACAGATGCCCCATCACTTTAATCAACTTCTTTTCCCCCAGTGTTCCAGCAAGCATGCTCACCTTTTTCCCCTTTGACTTCTATTTTGAAAGCTGAAATATTTTCCTCTGTGAAGAAAAAGTTGGGCACGGATGTAATGAAATCATGTTGTACGATCCAGCAAATAGTTTTCACTTAAAGGCAAATGTTCTATTTTGTACAAGACTCCTCATAATTAGTAATAGAGTAACATGAACAGGAGGGCATCACATACACTGTGCTAGGCTCTGAAGATAGGAAGGCAAAGAAAATCGACACAGCTGTTATCTTCAAAGATTTATAGTCAGCGGAAGGGACAAATATGTAATTATAATGGACTTACTAGGCCAAACCTATGCAAAGAACCCCTGGACTTTATTGGACACTGTCAACAAATGTGGGGTTTTTTTTTTCTAAATTAAAAAAAAAATGCTACCAAATAAAAGGTTGAAAGTAAGACTTCAGTTCAGAACTGGGAGTCCTGGTAATGAACCCATTGATCTGTTGTTCTGCCTGTGGAGATATAGATCCTTGTAATTAACATAAGGCTCGTCTCAAACACCTTAATTCTTCTAGCATGACATCCAAGGTTACTCCTTCACAATATTGGCCTAATTTCTACATTTGCTAATTACTTCTTTCCAAGGATCTCCACTTGTCAGGATCTGTTACTGCATCCTGGGCCAGAGTCGCATCCATATCTAAATGAAACAACCAGTTTTTATGCATACAAATGATCAGACCCTCAGAATACTCATTCCCATACAGAAAGGTGGAAATAAACTCAGCTGTATACAAAATTTAAGTAGGGTTTATTGTATATGGTGCGTGAGTGGCTACCTATTTATACATTTATAAGTTTCATTGAGCCTCCTCCTTTTCTGTCATCAATCAATTTTGACATGTTTTAAATTGGAAAGACACCTTTTTGTTCCATTGTCAGAGATAAAGCTTCAAGGGCAAATACAGGAGTCCTTCCTCTCCCAGTCTCGATTCAGTTTTGTTTAGAGATGTCCCTGAACAAATGAATTCAATTTTTTTTAACATCTATTGAATGCCTACTGTGCATGAGACATAAGGGTTACGGGCGCCTGGGTAGCTCATTCAGTTGAGCATCCAACTCTTGATTTCAGCTCAGGTTATGATCCCAGGATCGTGAGATGGAACCCCATGTTGGGCTCCGTGATGAGCATGGAACCTGCTTAAGATTCTCTCTCTCTTTCCCTCTGCCCCTCTCCCTCTCTCTTTATCTCTGAAATAAATTTAAAAGGGGCATCTGGGTGACTCAGTCAGTTAAGCATTCAACTTTGAGTCAGGTCATGATCTCACAGTTCATAAGTTCAAGCCCCATGTTGGGCTCTGTGCTGACAGCTCAGAGCCTGGAGCCTGCTTTGAGTGTTGTGTCTCCCTCTCTCTCTACCCCTCGCCCCCCCCCCACTTTCTTTCTCTCTCTCTCTCAAAAATAAATAAGCGTTAAAAAAAATAAAATAATTTTTTTTAAAAAAGACATAGTGTTTAACTATGAGCCGTCAAAGAAACCAATTTGGTGAATCAAATGAATATTCAACACCTCATAATATACTCACCAATCCCACAGAGAACTTAAAAGCAACAAAAGTCGCTTCCCTAATGCTATCTGTGATTGGCAAGAACAATCTCACTTCTTCGGAACCCAATTCCTGCCATGGTGCCATGGAAATGGATGAGGAAAAAAGCGCCCGAAAATTAGCATTTGGTACCTTTTCGTGATCATACATCCTTTTTCAGGTTGATGTTTTATGCTCAGAAAAGTTTAAAGTTTTCATTTAAAAAAGCTAGATGAACTGCCTAGAAATTTTCATGAAGGTTTTCCACTCCTTGGTTGGGAAGAAACTCAGATGCCATGAGCGGACACGGGAAAAGAGAAACGGAAACGTTCTAAAACATACCAAGTCGTGATATTTGCTACTTGTTAGTTCCCCCCGTTTTAAACAGGAACACTGGCATTTTGTTTCCAGTAGCTCAATTCCTCGTCTATGGCTGATGAAAGCCCAGAGGAAAGTCAGAAAATCAAAGCCTGGGCAACTGTTCTCGTACCTAACGCATCCCCGGAGAGGGCATTTAGTCACCCCAGAATGTGAAGGCAGAAGAAATCCGTTCTTTACCACTGTTGACAAATGGATCTTCTAAGTTGCCCTGTCTTCGTTTGAAGCCAGCATCTAGTAATTAACCCTTCCATCTGGCAGTGTCTTTTCCCCACTTCTCTAGTCAAGAGACATTTCACATTCCTAATAGCTGTGACTTCAGCAGCCTCCTGCTAATGATACTTTGTGTTTCCGTTCCCATTTGCTAAAATGCTTTCCTCTAATTTAGTGACCTGAGCAGGGATATTAGGAAAAGTGGAAAACAATCATTCAGAAACTCATTAAAATATCTCAGTGCAAAATGAGAGTGGCACGCGTGGGGATAATGAAAACACCGGGAAGGGACAATACTGGGGCTGTCGGTCCGGTTTTAGTCAATCACAGACTTTGGAAGAAGAAAAAAAGTCCACGCAGAGTTTAAAACCAGGAGGGGCTACTAAAACGAAGTGTGAAAATAACCTTGCACCATCCTGGTGATATGCTCTGTCTACCAGGAAATAGTCTTCATAAAGTAATCCAGCCCCATCTTTAGGAATTCAAATGTTGCTAATGTGAAAATTAAAATCGACTTCTGCTTTTTTTTTTTCTGGAAAGCATTCTGATGGAGATATACAACAACAGCGTCCCCAGAAATGGGTCTACCTGGAGTTTTAATGTAAGCAAGCTGTTGATATTTATTGAGGCAGTTTACTTTCCCTAGTGAGAATAACGAGACTATGAATTAAGAGAGGGGATTTTTATATCACAAAAACCACTTATTGTTTGATTTTAACTCAATCAGTTTTCCTATGGGTACTTTGATGTTCCCATCCATAAAAAGGGCACTTAACCACTTAGACTGCCATATTAGAAGGTAACAAATTCTTTTTTAACCAAAAAAAAAAAAAGAAAAATCAAGATGGGTTTTTTTTTTAGCTTTATTGAGGTGCAGTTGACAAAACTGTAAGATATTTAAGCGTGCATTGTGCTGATTTGATGTCTGTATACATTTCGGAGGATTCCCGCCTTCTAGTTAATTAATAAATCCATCACCGCATACATTTATCTTTTTTTTTTTTTTTTTTTTTTTGGTGAGAACATTTAAATTCTATTCTCGGAGCAAATTTCAATTATACAATATAGGGTAATTCACTATAGTCACCGTGTTTTACATTACGTCCTCAGAATTTATTCATCTTATACCTACAAGTTTATACCCTCTTACCAATCTCTCCCCATTTCCCTTACCATCCAACTACTTTCTACACTTCCTGGGAGTCTGATCTTCTTCTTTTCTTTCAAGAATCCACAGAGAAATGACATCACGCAGTCCTTGTCTGCCTCCATCTGATTAATCTCACTTAGCATAATGCCCTCATGCCCCATCCATGCTATCACAAATGACAGGGTTTCACCTTCTTTCTCATGGCTGAATGAGATCTCATCGTACATACTTGTCACTCTTCCTTATCCATTCATCTGTTAGTAGACACTTAATTTGTCTCCAAGTCTTGGCTATTGTAAATAATGCGGCAGTGAACATGGGGTGCAGACATCTCTTCAATCTCCTATTGTCATTTCCTTTGGATATATACCCAGAAGGAAGACTGCTTGATCATATAGCAAATTCTTTAAAGTAAAGGCCATTGCCCTTAAGATCTCAGGTCTTTTCAAAAAAGACTTCCCTGACTACCACACCCCATCCCCTAAGAACCCCAACGTCCACGCACAATCCATTCCTAGAACGTCACGCACTTCCTTCATGGTTTGTCATTCTGTATGTACGTACTGATTGCATCCTTCTAGTTTATACCTTCACGAGGGCAGAAACTATGCACTTTGTTCACTGTTGTGTCCCCATGCACATTCCCGACACCATGTCTGGCACGTGGTAGCGCGTCCATAAATAGTGAATTAAATAAAAGTTTTAAATCTTAGAGCTGGAGAGAAGGATGTTTAGAGCTCTGATCAATGATCAAAGGACCAATTCTTTCTTTTCTTATTCTCTATTAAAACACTGTCCGGAATCCTACAGATCAACCCAACCCTGTCACATGACCTTCCCAAGCAGTTACATCTGGGGCTCCTGAGCTGGCATTGCCTGCCTAGATCCTACGGGACTCACTAGTTACTACTGTCTTTACAAAAACCAACATTCATGAATTTTAATTCTTACAAGGCCTTCTTTTACTTATCCTAAAATGAAAATAAGCAGCTCTAATAAACCCATACAAATCTGTCTTCCAACTTTTTAGATGTACATTGTACTTATCCGTTCCAGTTCCTGCCTTTTGTTCCTGTGATAAATAGACACATGCATACATAATTTTTAACCATGTGGATTTAATAGATAATATGTCTAAAAGAACATAGTTCTATTTATTCAGTCAAATATACTGAAGGAGATGACTCATTTTTTCAGCAAATTCAAAAATGAGATGATAAGGTTTTAAAATCCTATTTACTTGGTATAAAAAATATTCAGATTACCAATTGATCATTTTTCTAGATAACATAGCCCACTTGATATATTTTCATAATACTGAAATAGGGTGATTATTTTGGCATTATCTGGAAAAAAATGTTTTTTTCTTTGTACCCAGACAACTTGTCTAATGGCATAGTTGTCTACTACATATTTAATTTTCTCAGTGATGTTGGCTCTGATAAATCTCTTTCAGTCTTCATCTTTAAACAGAGGACCTCACATGGTTGGTCACTAGTCATTCATTTGTCTAATCCTTCATCCAGCCAACTTTTTTTTCTAAGTTTTTTTTTTTTGAGTTTTTTAAATGCTTATTTTATTTTTGAGAGAGAAAGACACAGAGCGTGAGCAAGGGAGGGGCAGAGAGAGAGGGAGACACAGAGTCTGAAGCAAGCTCTAGGCTCTGAGCTGTCAGCACAGAGCCCGACACGGGGCTAGAACTCATGAACCACGAGATCATGACCTGAGCCAAAACCAAGAGTCCGATGCTTAACTGACTGAGCCACCCAGGTGCCCCTCTCCAGCCAGCTTTTATTGATCATCTAGAAACTACCAGGAACAGTGCTAATATTCTGTGGGCTCAGAGAACCCCTTCATGGAAGCCGAGTCCCCCTCTGACCAGACCATCTCCACTTTTTATCTGTTTCATATAGAATCTGAGTGCTTCCAAATTATCCAGACTTTTAAGCACGCCCTTTTCTTAACATAAAAATAAATTGGGCCACACTTCAATCTTGTGAACAGGAAAATAGTCATTTTTTAAATATTTCTGGGACTCCTCTGGGAGTGCTTACATGTCATAGTTGATGCCTTGTCTCCTCGGAATGCAATTGGCTATTCCTTTGTCTCCCTAATCACTCCTGGATGGAGCCCTCCTGCTTCTCCATGAGCTGTCCTCTCCATGAGCAGCCATCCACCTGGGAGCAGGGGTGGGGAGAACACAGTAGGCTTCCTGAGTTTTTCCAGGCAGCTTGCAAAGAAGATAGGCATTAGATTATAAAGTTGATCAGCTTTCCTGAAATCTGAGTGCATCTTAAGGGAATGAAATCATAGAAAAGGCAAACAAACCTCCAAAGCACTACCATTGCTTCTAAAGTTGGGGAGGTTTCAGCCTCACAAACCCTCTCATTTCCAGGTCCTTGGCCTTTTCCAACCAGAAGCTGAAAAACCAGTTAACTACATTTTGAGGTGCCTCAAACCAAGAAAACTACCTTTTTGTTTCATTATGATTCTGTCCGTCCTCACTTCTTCCCTCCAGGCCGTGCTTAGACTTTGCCTTCACATAATCTATTAATTATTTCCTCAAACAAAAGAATATTCCATCTCCTAGGATAGATTCTGACACAATCCTTAAAATGTAGAAACACTTGTAGTCAACATCTTGCTACAGTATCTGTTGTTTCCCTCTACTGTCTATATCTACCCTATTCTACCATGATTTTGTTTAAACAAAAGATTTGTCATAGAAAAACACAAAAACAAACCAGCAAAAACCAAAATGGTTCAACAGGAGTCATCGAAGTTTTCGGAACAAAGGAAGTAGACCAGAACTGCGGAAGATTAACTTGCCGGAGGGGCCTTGCCCTGAAAAACAGTTTCTTTTTGAGACAACATAACATTTTCATTTCTGGATGCTTTTAAGGTCCCTCCTGCTAATACTTTTCATTGTTTCTAAAACACTAGCAGTGCAAACTCTTTCTTAGGTTTATTCCAATACAGTGTTCCCTTGAGGACTGGTATACAATGAACACCTAACATGAAGCAAGGTCAGCTCTATTTAGTTGCACTGCTCTGTCCTAAATTAAGGATTTATTTCTTCAACAGAATTCTATGAGACCGAGAATATTTGTTCCTGTCCCTTCCCTAGAGATCTTCCTCCAGATGGCCACTTAGTCCTAATTAATAGGAAGAAAAGAAATGCGGGTTTTATTCGTATGCAAAGTTATTTCCCTTAAACTCCCCTCTTTATCACTCTACCTATAAAATGTCAAAGCACCTGAACAGAAAGCCAAAGCTACAATCACTTGGATATGTGGCCTATATACATTATATGTAAGTGGTGGACGACCGACTGCTCTTCACCTTTTGCCTGGATATTTTGAGATCTTGCTAGTATCAAACGAAATCTCAATTCATCCAATGAAATCGAAACGTAGCCATTCTTGTTAGGCCTGCCAAGCTGCCTTAATTTTCTCAGTGTGAGTGAAAACAGACCAAGGAACTGATATAAAAGCATTTAGTAATTTTGGATGCGAAGCCTTGTATTCCTGATATTTATTTTCTTTGAAAATGAAGTTAATATTTCTGTGAATATGAAAAGTATGTATGCTAATTGTAGATAGAGTAGCAAATATAACAACATAAAAGGAAAATAAGAATCAGCCATGATCCCACAACCTCAGAGAGAGTCGGCATTATAGTTTAGTACATTTCCTTCCCATCTGCAAATGTGTGCGTGTATATGAACACGTATACTAGAGGGTAACATTGGTTGCACGTTGACGTTGTCTTTAAACTTCCTTAACTATCAGTCTTTTGTGATATTTGATTTTTTTTGAAGTTTATTTATTTATTTTGAGAGAGAGAGAGCATGAGTGGAGTAAGGGCAGAGAGAGAGGGGGAGAGAGAATCCCAAGCCGGTTCTGCACTGATGCGGGGGGGGGGGGGGGGGGGGGGGCCCCAACACCAAAACTTCAAAAAAAATCAACTGGGGAGAGAAAAAAAGAACGAAACACTCAGTGCTCCACCGC